>NW_017618785.1:0-21300 GCF_001879475.1 Ipomoea nil | reverse complement strand
TGCAAAACACTCTAGTTGCTAAGTGTAGCTGTGTGCAAAACACTTCGTTGGCGTTTAGTATAGCTATGTGCAAAATACTCAGAGTTGAGAGTAGCTATGTGCGAGACACTCGGAGTTAGGTGTAGCTATGTGCAAGACATCCAGAAGAAGTGCTTGTGTAGCGCTTATTCACTATTGTAACTGTGTGCGGAAAATAGTGAATTACTCCTAGAAGTGAATGGAGTAAAGTGGAATAGAAAGATTACGCCACTTCGAACCACTATAAATTGCCTCTCTCATTTACATACCGCACTTACTTAATTCGCTCTATTTATCAATCTTATCCGTCTAACCCAGTTACTATTCACTGTTAATTTTAATCCTTCGGGTTTAGTGTGTTTTCACGTATGAATGTAACTCAAACTTTCCATGCTTAACATTTGAATTATTCTAAGCAAGTTTGACGTGCTGCGTGTAACATTTATCATACGATCGACGTGACACGAAATCATATCTATAGTCTTGAATATTATTGTTAAATATTGAGTGAACCATCTCCTTTAAATATTCAGATATTCATGTCATCCTTACACCTCATCTGAGCATTAATTCCACACGTGCATGTGATTCAAATTATTGTTTGGACATAACTCTTTACACTTATTTAGTCCACTGTACATTTGAATTTAATTACTTCTCTATTTACTTGTTACTTAGAGTTGAAATTACAAAGAGTTATTTATTGTGAAAAAGTTTGAAAGTCTATTCACCCCCCCCCCCCCCCCTCTAGACTTTCACTACCTTATCGGGACCAACAACATTCTCAAACGGAATGTCATAATGTTAATGAGAATATGATTTATGTAATTTTCGAATCTCTATTTGTAGGTGAGGCCTAAGCGCATATCCTTAAACAATTCTTGGATTCAATGCAATATTTCTTCTTTTGTGTCTTCCTTAGGTTCGAACCAAAGACCTTCTTATGAAAATCAATGAGTAAGATAAAAAAAAAATAAATAATTAACAGAATATTTGTTACAAAAGTTTACTCTGACGGGTCCATGTGTATTTATGAAAAAGTAAGTGATATAATAGAGGGTAATGTAGAAAAAAATAATAAAAATTAAAAAATTAAAATAATACGAAGCTTTCATTTCAAGTTTCAACAACCGATTGAACCAACTTGTTTTAGTAGATATTTTAAAAATATTAAGAGGTGAATAAATTGATATCAAAATTACAAACTGGTAAAATATAAAAGTTTGTTTAATAGAAGTGTGAATATAAATATTTAAAAATAATATATATAAAATGGAATTTATATAATAAATTAGAAAAGAGTTTAGTCCATAGGGTTGCAGGTTTGCTTAAATCGCTTAAATTGAGACGCTTAACAAATGTAAAGGCAATGCGTTTGCCGAGAGTCAAACCCGGGTCTATTGCTTGGAAGGCAATTATCCTAATCGTTGGACTACAAACGCAATTTCATTATTTGGTACTTTCTTTATATAATGCTATGACATCTACATTCTCAACCGGGAATGTCATAATGTTAATGAGAATATGATTTATGTAATTTTTAATCTCTAATTCTTGGTGAGGCCTAAGCGCATATCCTTAAACAATTCTTGGATTCAATGCAATATTTCTTCATGTGTGTCTTCCTTAGGTTCGAACCAATGACCTTCTTATGAACATCAATGAGTATGTTAAAAATAATAAATAATTAATAGAATATTTTGTTTCAAAAGTTTACACTGACGGGGTCCATGTGTATTTATGAAAAAGTAAGTGATATAATAGAGGGTAATGTAGAAAAAATAATAAAAATTAAAAAATCAAACTAATATCAAGCTTTCATTTCAAGTTTCAACAACCGATTGAACCAACTTGTTTTAGTAGATATTTTAAAATATTAAGAGGTGAATAAACTGATATAAAAAATTACAAACTGGTAAAATATAAAAGTTTTTTTAATAGAAGTGTGAATATAAATTTTATTTAAAATAATATATATATATAATAGAATTTATATAATAAATTATTAAATTTGAAAAGAGTTTAGTCCATACGGTTGCTTAAATCGAGAAGCCAAACTTAACTAAATTAAGCTCTGCATGTTTGGTTTGCTTAATTCGAGAGGCTTAAGGCAATTATCCTAACCGTTGGACTACAAACGCAATTTCATTATTGGTACTTTCTTTATATAATGCTATGACATTTACATTCTCAACCGGGAATGTCATAATGTTAATGAGAATATGATTTATGTAATTTTCGAATCTCTATTTGTAGGTGAGGCCTAAGCGCATATCCTTAAACAATTCTTGGATTCAATGCAATATTTCTTCTTTTGTGTCTTCCTTAGGTTCGAAACCAAAGACCTTCTTTTGAAAATCAATGAGTAAGATAAAAAAAATAAATAATTAACAGAATATTTTGTTACAAAAGTTTACTATGACGGGGCGTGTGACACCCCGTAATCCAAATTCAATCAAGGGATTAATTAAGTAATTAATCCTAAACCAATTGGTAATTTAATTCCTTAAATTCCTAAAAATTCAATAGTCGGGAACTAGTAATTGACTTGTCAACCCAAAGTCAAGGTTGTACCTTAAGCTTTGTGAGCAGTTTCCTTGTTCCCTTACACCTCTTCATTTTAGTAAGGGTATTCATGACATTTCACCTTGTGTTAGTAATGCAAGCTAACCTAGTAGACACTCCCATTCTTGCTCCTTACACTTTCCCAAATTTGAGCTCTCCCTTCTCTCTAAAAGTTGGGTAGCTTTTCTTCTAAGCCAAGTTGGAGCTTTGTCAAATCTTCAAGGGTTGTCTCCAAGATTCTACCTTTCATACCTTTGGCATCTAGGAGGGTAAGATCTATGTTCATCTTGTGTCTTTAGTGTTTTCTAAGGTGTCTTTTCTTAAAGATGGAATCTTTATGATCTTTTGGTGTATTTTGAAGTGGGTTTGGTGGTGAGCCTCATTAGTAGCTTGGTGAAGTGTTAAGTGAAGGTTTTTGTCTACAAGAGGTAACCCATGCTCTGCAAAATCTATTTTTCTTACGTATTTGATGATTCTTGGATTCTACATGTGATTTTGCTATGAACTGTGAGTGTTTATGCATTGTCTTGTCAAAATGCATATCTAGAGCTTGTTATTAGGGTTCTTGTAAGCCATTGCTTGGCTATTCCTTTTATTCAAGTCATTTTGTTGTATTTGGTGAGATTTGGCATGAATTTGAGTTGAGTTTGAGCTTGGTGTTGAAAATCCCCGAAGGGATTATTTTGGTGTATAGGTACGTACCCGCGGCAGAATAGCGAGTAGGCGTCCACTCGCGCCCACCCGCGGGGTATATGTGGTCGTGGGTGTGTACCCTCTGGCGGAACCACGCGTGGGGCCTACCCGCTTATGAAAATCAATGAGTAAGTTAAATATAATATATAATTAACAGAATGTTTTGATACAAAAGTTTACACTGACGGGGTCCATGTGTATTTATGAAAAAGTAAGTGATATAATAGAGGGTAATGTAGAAAAAAATAATAAAAATTACAAAAATCAAAATAACACGAAGCTTTCATTTCAAGTTTCAACAACCGATTGAACCAACTTGTTTTAGTAGATATTTTAAAAATATTAAGAGGTGAATAAATTGATATCAAAATTACAAACTGGTAAAATATAAAAGTTTGTTTAATAGAAGTGTGAATATAAATTTTATTTAAAAAAATATATATATAATGGAATTATATAATAAATTAGATAAGAGTTTAGTCCATAGGGTTGCTTTAAATCGAGAAGCCAAACTTAACGAAATTATGCTTCTAGGGCTGCATGTTTGGTTAGCTTAATTCGAGAAGCTTAACGAATGCAAAGGTAATGCGTTTGCCAAGAGTTGATCCCGGGTCTATTGCTTGGAAGGCAATTATCCTAACCGTTGGACTACAACGCAATTTCATTATATGGTACTTTCTTTTTATAACGCTATGACATCTACATTTCTCAACCGGGAATGTCATAATGTTATGAGAAATATGAATTATGTAATTTTTCGAATCTCTATTTCTAGGTGAGGCCTAAGCACATATCCTTAAACAATTCTTTAGATTCAATGCAATATTTCATCTTGTTTGTCTTCCTTAGGTTTGAAACAAACACCTTCTTATGAAATTCAATGAGCAAGTTAAAAACAATAAATAATTAACAGAATTTTTTTTACAAAAGTATACACTGACGGGGACCATGTATATTTATTAAAAAGTAAGTGATATAATAGTAGGTAATGTAGAAAAAAATAATAAATATTACAAAAATCAAAATAATACGAAACTTTCTGTTGGTCCGAAAGGGTGGCGAGAAGTCTAGAGGGGGGGTGAATAGACTTCTCTAACTTTTTCAACTTTCTTCGAAAACACACAAGGCAAATAACACTTTGGAAATTTCAACTCTAAGTAACAAGCATTAACAAGATAAACAACTTAGAGTGTGCAGCGGAATAAGTAGCGGTAAAGTGTTATGCTTATAAGTGCGGTGCTCAAAAAGATATTCTAAACATGCAACACGTTAGAAACACTTGATATGGTTCAAAGATGATGTATGTAAAGTTTGGCTTGCATGCAAACGTGGGAACTATCAAACCCAGACAGATAAAGATATGCGATAAATCGTAATCGGGTTAGTTCGCAGTTAGAATGAGCATGCATGAAATGTATGAGCAGTAAGTAAACAGAGAGAGAGAGATTTATAGTGGTTCAGAGGTGGTGTAATCCTCCTAGTCCACTCTTCTCCTTTCACTTCAAGGAGGAAATTCACTATTCTTCGATCACCCAGATACAATAGTGAATAAGTGTCCGTCGACACTTCTCCGAGTGCTTCGCACAAGCTACACTCCTCCAAGGTTTTTCGCAAGCTCCTCTTGTTACTTCCGCCTTCCCGAGTACTTCGCACCAAGCTGTACTCCTACACCACGAGAACTACGCACAAAGCTACGTCCTCCAAGGGTTTTCATAAGCTCCTCTTGTTACTCTGCCCTTCACCACGAGTGGTATGCACAAAGCTACACTCCACCAGGGTTTTTCACTCTCTCTAGTTACTCTGCCCTCTTTCTACACTCAGTTAGAGAATATTACAAAGAAATAAAATTTCTCTCTCACTCAGACTTGAATTTTATTCTATGAAGCTCTGTTTCCCCCTTTTTCGGCTAATAAAAAATATAGCTTGTATCTTTTGCTTGTATGTTTTAGCCGTTGTTCAAGTTGTTGAACTGTTCAATCTCTTGGGGTTTTTCTTGCTTAACTGCTCTCTTCTCATCTATATCCGTCCACTTGTCTTCAAGTCTGCTTGGACAATTTACAGCTAGTAAAAGCTATATGCCCGTTGATCAACTTTTGATCTTGATCGTCCATTTTGAATTGTAGTTGATCAAAAGATATTGTCAACTTGATCTGAAATGTTAGGTAGATGTCTTTTCTCCTTTTGTCAGATGATTTGAATAATTTGCCCGTTGCCGTTTCTTGAATTTTGTAGCCTCCAAAATTTGAATAAGTTCGGCGCGGCAATTTTTGACATTTCTGGTCCTTCATAAATACTCTGACATGTCAAGTTGATCAAATAGTTTATCTGCTGATTCTTGCTTGAGTATAAAATAATTTCTCCGCGAATCAGCCTTCTTTGAGCGTCTCCGGTTCCACCGTAAAAACTTGATGTTCAGATGAAAATATATCAGATATTTTCTCCTTCATGATC
Organism: Ipomoea nil; assembly: GCF_001879475.1. Lineage (NCBI taxonomy): Eukaryota > Viridiplantae > Streptophyta > Magnoliopsida > Solanales > Convolvulaceae > Ipomoea > Ipomoea nil. The sequence goes on along the minus strand of NW_017618785.1, from coordinate 15,573 downwards.
CTTGTAAAATAATATACTGGAACCTCTGTAAAAACTTCACTGTTGTTCATGGTGAGATGCTCTGTTTCGAATTTCTAGCTTGGTTCACCATACTTGGTGTGTTTCTCCATATGGTGCATGACTTTTGTGAGACTTGTGCCATTTTACTTAGTCTCCATATTCTTAGCTAGTCTCCTTTAGCTAGTCTCCATTTAGCCTAGTCTCCATTTTAGCTAGTCTCCATATTAGCTAGTCTCCATTCCAAACTAGTCTCCAATACACTCACGCTAGTCTCTCATACGGTTTTGGTATACTTTGAGCTAGTCTCCCATACGGTATGCGGTCCAATATACTTGACCTTGAGCTAGTCTCCCATACTGTCCAAGCTAGTCTCCCATACGGTTATACGGTCCAAGCTAGTCTCCCATACGGTCCAAGCTATTCTCCCAAGCTTAAAAATGCTTCACTTGAGATTTTAATTTAGGATCATTTGGCATAGCTCACACGCGTTTCTTCCAACTCCTCTAGCATGATTCTTGGTGACTTATCCGCATCATAATTGTGTTAAGCTATAATCACGCTTAACATCTAAAATCAACTTGTGATTTTCCAGACTTGTACATGGGTTGCATGATTTGGGTGCACCATACTCCGTAGACTCAAACTGACTCAAATAGAATAAAAATGGGGACTACTTGATTTTTCAAAAATACATTTGGCTCATCAAAATTTACAATATATTCCTAACAATTTCCCCCTTTTTGATGATGCCGAAACTTATACCCAAGTCATTTTGGCTTTGTCAATTTTGAAAAATAATTTCTTTTATTCGATTTTATTTCGACTAGCCAATTGACGGGTTTAACAAAAATTGAGAACTAGAGATTTTAAATTTTGGACGGTCCTAAACGTATATTGAGACTATAACGCAGGGTTGCGTATTGATTTTTATCTTTTAATTTTTCTTCCCCCTTTCAATTTTATTTTCTCAATTATACGCATCACATGCAATTACTAAGTCCAGTTTAAAATCTTGTGACATAAAAGCACAAAATAAATAAATTAACTAGGACTTACTTCGTATGGTACGAAATATTGTCATCATGCAATTTCAACCCATTTTAGCTTAGCATATATAAGATGTCAAGAGAAATGTGCTAGCTAAAATAAATTATACACCAAAAATTGATTTGTCAATCAAACTTGTTACCTCCCTTTCAACTTGGCATTGATGAAGTCTCTCAACTTCTTGAAATCCTTTTCTAGCTCTTTGTGTTGATAGGGTGCGGTCACTTGCCCGGTGACATAGTTGCCGTACGCTTCCCTAATGTTGTTCCCTTTCAATACTCCTGCTTCATGCCAGAAAATACATTCATCAAACGTTCGGCCGTTACACATTTGTTCACTACGGTGTCCGAATTCCGTTTGAAGTTCTTGCAATTTTTGAATCCTTGTTGCAATTGGCTTCGGCATTGGAGCAATCAGCGTCGGTGGCAACAGTCCTAGAGATGTAAAACTTGGGCTCGGACAAGTTCCTCTAAGGTAATCAATCATACTTACACGGCTTGGAGCTCTTGGTGGTGTTGGTCGAATTAGTTCAACTATTGGTCCTCTTGGAGCTCTTGGTTGTGTGTGTACGCATAAGCTTGTGGCACAAAATGACGTGCCAATCCTTTCCCCTTTTCGGCAGCATCTATGAATCGTTGAAAGCTCTTGGTGGAAGAATCTTGCTTGTCACACACTCCTTCTAGAAGATCCATGTGAACACGCGATTGAGTTAGTAAACCTTGCACTTGTTGTTCCAAAAGTTTGAGCCTCGACGTAGTATCGGACCATGCTTTCCCATTTCATTGAACAACTTCATCACATGTTTCTTCAATTCATCTTTGGCCGTGTCAATTTCGGTTTTTAATAGGCCCTGCCTATTAAACAATTGTTGAGCACGATCCACCATCTCCTTGTGATAATCATCAAGTTTTGTGTCCATTGCCTCCATCTTTGTGTTCAATTCACCCGTAGAGTCTTGTACAATTGCCTTAACATCTCCAACAATTTCTTCTCTCAAGGCTTGTGCATTGAATAATTGTTCTCTTTGAACGGGTTGATGTGGAATCGGCAAGGGGTGTACAAAATCATCTTGTGGTGTGGTGATCATTGTGTCGGCAAGATTTGCTTCGGCTTCTTCGGTGTTGTAGCAAATCATCAATGTATTTCGGATCCTTGGATGATCTTGATCGTGGACTTCACAAGTAATTGGCAATGTAGGCAAATTCCGTGCTTCATCTAAATTCAAGGAAACCCCTTGACTTGGTGCATTTCCTTCTTCATGAATAGACTCCGTAACCTCCGTTACGGGATGTGGAAAGTAAGACTCAAAGCTCAAATTTTCATTCAAATTTTCATCTCCAAAATTCGCAGGATATGGATCAAATGCCACGATCTCTACACCATCATTTCTCGCCCAAGATCCCTCTCCGGGTCCTCTTCGGGTATCTTCTAAAGACATAGTGGTGGCACGGCGAATATCATTTGAATCAAACTCTCCTAAAGGCTCTTCGGTTGTGGCTTCAACCATCACTCCCTTTTCGGTTCTCTTCATCCTAGCAAGCTTAGTCAAAAAGTGAGACTTAATCACCGAAAGTCGGGGTAGCTTTAGCAAGATCACGTGTGCCTAACCAATTCAACACCATTTCTTCCCTTTCCATGGTATTCGGCCCTATTGATTCGGCTAGCAAGTTGTGATCCCCTAATCTCCATGCTCTCCATTCTAGTGCTCTTTTAAACTCCTCCAAAAGTGCACTATCCGCCCCAATTGTTGATATCTCATCATCACTTCCAACTTCAATTTGATCATTCTCAACAACATTCACTTCAACTCTATTCGCCTCAACAAACCCGTGGCTCTCAAGGATAATTGGGTTTGGATTTTGAGTGGTTAAGGGTCTTGAGATTGGGTGGCTATTTTTCTCTTCATTTGATCTAACGGCATGGGTGTTTGAACCTTCATGACTTGGTTCTCGGATATATTGCTTAAGGTTTTGGAAGGGATTGGGCAATTTTCTTTTTCGGGTGGGTTTTGGTAGGCTTGTGGGTAAGGTAGGATTTTTAGGTACATTGGAGTTGGGTGGCCGAAAGAGGTAGCTATGGTTTGTAATATGCTTGGCTTTGGTAAGGGTGACATTCTTGGTTCTCAAAATCTCACCAACGGCAAACCGTAACCGATCTCCTGTTGAAACCATCCATCCACCAAAGGTTTCGCCTTCCTTATAGACTCACACAACCTTCCAAACATAAAGGCACCCCAATCCACACAAATATTGTTCAAGATAATATCCATAATCAACAATTTTTCTTTTGACAACTTGTCACGGCAATGATACCGGGATTCTACACATTTATGTACAATATCCAACAACAATCCATAATCCTTCTTCAAATCTCTTTTGTTACCATTAACCTTCGGAGATAGCGGTGCGTTTGCATCGCGTACCTCGGCCCAAATGGCATTGACATCATGCACATGATTTTCTACCCTCAAATTCGATTCAACAAGATTAAACATCCTCCGAAAATCATCGAGATTAATTTCTACATCAACACCTTTGATCATAGAAATAATTGAGCCATTTTCTATTCTAGCATTCATGTATAATTCGGTCACCTCATCTTTATAGAAACCAACATATCTAAAAGTGCAAAAATTTAACAACCCACTAGATTCGAGAGAGTTGATAATTTTTACCCCAATAGATTTGTCCTCCACTTGCTTATTGAAGTCGGTGACATCTAGAATCATCCCGCTTAGTACATGGCTAGATTTCCTTGTTCTTCCGGTTGTGAATGACTCCATCTCCACTTGATTAATCTCCATTTGAGTAGAAAAAGAATTTAGAAATTTTTGGGTGCAAGATTGAGTGTTTCGGCAGTGAGGTCCGAAAGAAGGATAGAAGGGATGGGTTTTTGGATTGTGAGGTTATTTGGGTAGGATTTTGGGTTTGGGTGATGGGTTTTAGTGTGTAGAAGATTTTTGTGTAGAGAAATTAGAGTGGGTATATGAGCATTGGGTGATTTTGGCTTCTTCTTGTGCTAAGTTTCTGGCCGGCGAGAGAGAAGAAGAAGAAGATTTTGTGTTCTTCTTTAATTCCTCTTTCTACCCGTTAGAATTGAGGGAGAAGGGTGAGAAATTACTCTTTTGCCCTCTAGTGGGTAGAGAGAGAGTATTGATCTCTTTGAGGATAAATTCGACCTTCCACATGATTTAAATTTGCCAGCTCAGATTTTTATATTCCATTTGTGAGTACATGGCGCCAAAAATTGTGCTTCAAATAACCGCCAACCTGGAGCAAATCAGATAAAAAAAATCTCGAAAATAATCTGTTAGACCAATAAATACACTCCAGATAAATATTATTATTTCAATTTCATATTTCAATAAAGCTGATTTTCTGAAAAGAAACCTGATAAAAATAAATTGATTAGACAGATACCTAATATCTGAAAAGAATTTCAAGTTCCCAAAACAATTAAATCTTTTGACTTTCTAAAATTGGGCCTAACTTATTTGACTTTTGAATCTCCAAAAAAAATGCAAGCACTCATCAGAAAATCTATTCTTACACAAACCCAATTAGACAAATTCCCCCTAAATATATGCAATTTCATCAGAATTAACCCAATTAAAAAAACATTCCCCCTAAATTACATACTAATCTCAAATTAATCTAATTAAACACATTTAGCAAACAAATTACACAAATCAATTATGCTAAAACGTGACAAATTAAATAGACATATCACATAAATAAATCGCAAATTTTAGGTACGCAGTTTTCGTAAGATAAAATTATAACACATTTAGGTACATACAAATTTTACGAAAACATGTACACAATTAAACATATATCATACGTACATACCAATTCAAATTAAAACACATAGATCACATAGATCAGATGCAATACACACAGTACATATCAAAAATTAACAAAAATTAAGAGTTAAGGAATTGCTTAGCTCATTTCGATCATTCCCATTTCATGCCTTAGAGTTGCAAAATGAGATTCACACAACGGCTTTGTGAGAATGTCGGCAATTTGATTCTCCGTGGGAACATGATCGATCTTCAAATCGTTCTTTTCGACGTGGTCTCGGATAAAATGGTGTCGAACGTCAATATGCTTGGTTCGCGAATGAAGCACCGGATTTTGGGTTATGGCGATTGCACTTGTATTATCGCATAAAATGCTAACATTTTCGCACTTAATCCCATAGTCCAATAATTGTTGCTTCATCCACAAGATTTGTGCACAACAACTCCCAGCTGCAATATATTCGGCTTCGGCAGTGCTCGTAGCTATGGAGTTTTGCTTTTTGCTGAACCAAGAGACCAATCTTCCCCCTAAGAACTGGCATGTCCCTGAGGTACTTTTTCGGTCTATTTTACAACCTGCAAAATCTGCATCTGAATAACCAGTTAGTGTAAAATCTCCTTCTTTGGGATACCATAATCCCACATTGATTGTTCCTTTGAGATATCGAATTATCTTCTTGGTTGCAATCAGATGACTTTCTTTGGGCTTTGATTGGAATCTTGCACATACGCCAACCGAGTAGGATATGTCCGGTCTGCTTGCGGTTAAGTATAGTAACGATCCAATCATCCCTCGATACATCGTTTGATCGACGTCTTTTCCTTCATCATCTTTATCGAATTTTTGAGATGTACTCATGGGAATTTTGACTGAGGATTTTCCATCTATGCCAAATTTCTTGATAAGATCTCTTGTGTACTTGGCTTGATTTATGAAAATTCCTTCTTCAAGTTGCTTGACTTGCAGTCCCAAAAAGTAATTTAATTCTCCCATCATACTCATCTCGAACCTGTTCTGCATGAGCTTAGAAAATTTCTCACATAAAGATTTATCAGTACTTCCAAAGATAATATCATCAACATAAATTTGTACTAATAAAATGTGATTATTTTCTTGAATTCTAAAGGGGGTTTTATCGACTAGACCTTTGGTGAATCCACAACTAATTAAGAACATTGACAAGGTGTCGTACCAAGCTCGCGGAGCTTGTTTTAACCCATACAATGCCTTCTTTAATTTGTAGACTTGATCACCAACGTCTTTTACCTCAAAACCGGGTGCTTGTTCGACGTAAACTTCTTCTTCAAGTAAGCCATTAAGAAATTCGCTCTTTACGTCCATTTGATATACCACGAAATTCTTGTGCGCTGCATATGCTAGGAATATCCGGATTGCTTCGAGTCGTGCGACGGGGGCGAATGTCTCATCAAAATCAATTCCTTCTTCTTGTGAGTACCCCTTCGCGACTAATCTTGCTTTATTCCTAACAATGACGCCGTCTTCGTTTGCTTTGTTCCTAAAGACCCATTTAGTGCCAATTACATTTTGGTGCGTTGGTCTTGGAACAAGATTCCATACGTCGTTGCGCTTGAATTGATCTAATTCCTCTTGCATGGCATCTATCCAACTTGGATCGGCTAAAGCTTCATCAATTTCTTTTGGTTCCAGTTGAGATAGAAAGCATGAGAACATTGCATCTTGTTGTTGGTTCCTAGTAGATGATTGCGTCTTCACTCCGTCACTTGGATCTCCAATGACTAAGTCATGTGTGTGACTTCTTAGCCATTTTCGATTTGGTTGGAATTTTGTTGGATTCTCAGAGTTTCCTTCTTGATGTGATTCCACTTGTTGTGTATTAATGACGGTTGCATCTTCGGGTTCAACTACTGGAATTTCTTCTTGTGCAATTTCAGTTGTGCGTGATATTTCGGGTATCACATTTGATATTGCCTCAATTTGGTGATCACCCATATCACTTGATTCTTCTACTTCCTGCAACACATTGTCTTCGAACAAATCATTAGATTTAATTAAATCACGATTACCTTCACCATTTTTGCCGTTATTGTCGTGATTTTCATCGAACACAACGTGAATCGATTCTTCTACCACCATTGTTGATTTGTTGAATATTCTATATGCCTTGCTGGTAGATGAATATCCCAAGAATATTCTTTCGTCCGCTCGCTCGTCAAAAGTCTTTAATTGAGACTTTCCATTAACAAGTACAAAACATTTACAACCAAATGTATGAAAATAGGTGAGATTGGGTTTTCTCCCTTTTCATATGGTGTTTTGTTATAGGACTTGAGGATTAGACTGCGATTTTGAGTATAGCACGCCGTGTTAATTGCTTCTGCCCAAAATCTTTTTGGTAGTCCGGCGGCCGTTATCATGACTCGTGCGGCTTCCTTGAGTGTTCGATTTCTTCTTTCAGCTACACCATTTTGTTGCGGCGTTCGTGCGGCAGATAATTGATGTAAAATTCCTTGTGAATTGCAATAAGATTGAATCACTCTGTTTACGAACTCTGTTCCTCGATCGGTTCGTATTGTTGCAATCTTCATGTCTTTTTCGACTTGCAGTAGCTTCAATAGCTCTGGCAACTTTGATAAGACTTCATCCTTTTTCTTGATGAATATTATCCATGTGTACCTGGAAAAATCATCAACAACAACCAAAGTATATTTCTTACCACTTATACATACTGGGTCTACTGGACCAAATAAATCCATGTGCAGTAGACTTAAGGGTCTTGATGTTGACTCTTGAGCTTTGACTTTGAATGATGCTTTGATTTGTTTTCCTTTCTGGCATGCATCACAAATTTGATTTTTCTTGAACACAATGTTGGGTAGTCCTTCGACTATATTATTTCTTGCAAGCTTGTTGATGGTTTTGAAATTCAAATGATTTAGCCTTCTGTGCCATTCCCAACAAACTTCATTCGAATTATTTGCCATCAAGCATACGGATTTCTTCGTTGTACTCCAATCTACAACATACATGTTTTTCTTTCTTGATCCGGCTAGTACGACTTCATTCGTAGATTCGTCCTTGACTTGACATTTGCCTTTGTAAAATTCTACGAGATATCCTTTGTCGCAAAATTGGCTTGTACTAAACAAGTTAAATTTTAATCCTTCGACATAAGATACGTCATCAATTCGTAGACCATTTTTCACAATTGCGCCAGTTCCTTTTGTCATTCCATATCGATCGTTTCCACCGAACACTACTTTTGGTCCTTCGATACTTTTGAACTCAACTAGACTAGCTTTATTGTCGGTCATATGTCGAGAGCAACCGCTATCGAAATACCAAATTTCCTGCAAGAAAGATTAATTATTTTTAGGTACCCATGCTTGATTGGGTCCTTTTGTGTTAGTAATTTTTGGCATCCAAATCCACCTAGATCCCACTGATCCAAGAGTAGGTGATTTGTAACCATTAAAAACTCTATAATCATAACGCACTTGCGAATAATGCTTTGGTGCGGGTTGGGAAGCAGATAGTTGCTTGATTTTATGAAAAAGAGCAAATCTGGACTTGGTCCATGGTTTGTCATCAAGCGACCAATCTTGTTCTGAGGGATATAATCTCCCAGCCCCAATTCTCGGAATTCTTCCCATATTCCTGTGAGGTTTTGTTGCACTAGACTCGTTGGTTCTCTTTGGAGATACAAATTTTTGCCTTTTAAAAATTTGTTGCCTATCCGAGATTTTAAATTTTTGATTCGGCTTTGCAACATTTTTCTTGGCATTAATTTGTTTACCAACTCCTTGTCTCATTGTGCTATACTGACTTTTCACAAATTTTACCACTGGAACTTTATTAATTAAAGTAGTAGTAGAATTAGTCAGTTTCACAGGGGTTTGAGAACATGATGGATCGTAGCCTAGTCCGGCTTTATCTCCAGCGGGTTTCTGCATGTTTACCATTTTGTCCATTATTTTGGATGAATTTGTAAATGATGCGATTACTTCCCGAAGGTTATGTTCTCGAACCTCTCTAGCTTTGCACTCTTCTTGAAGTCGAACATTTTCGGCTTTCAAGTTACTCACTTCATTTAGAGCATTTTGCAATTTTTGTGACATTTCTTCCTTTTCAAGAATTAACGTATTATTGCGCTCTTTGATTTGAGTATGAGTGGCCATGACTTTTTGACAATCTTCCATAAGACTTTGAAATGATTCTTGAGTCTGGAAAGAAGTGTCAACTGAACTAAAAGAACTAAAAGAGCTAGAAGATACCTCTTCGTCGATTTCACGCGCTATATAGCATTCCTCATGTTCGGATGTCTTGCCCACTAGGCATAGTAGCGCCGTATCTTCTTGTGATGAATCACTCTCGTCAATAGATGATTCTTTGGATTCACTTGCTTCTAACGGATCGCTTATTAGTGCCTTCCGTTTGCCCTTTTTGAATTTCTTCTATTTGGATTTGTATTCCACTTGTGGAGAAGTATTCGAATTTTTGTCCGCCTTGGGGTGTGGACATTCGGCCATAAAATGTCCAAGCTTTCTACAATTGTAACACACGTTTGTGTTATCTTCGACCGGTTCCCTTCTTGATCTTCTATTTTCTCGAAAGAAATTTCCTTGTGGTGATCCTTTGTTCTTTCGCATGAACTTCTTGAATTTCCTAACAAATAGAGAAAATTGTTCGTCAGATAAAAAATCATTATTTCCTACTGACCTTGATGTTGAGGGTTGTTCGGCCATCAATGCGGATGTCCGTTCATCACGTTCTTCTTCGACTCGTGTCTTCATTTCGAACTAATACGCCTTAAGATCACTAAAGAGTTTATCCATAGATAATGTCCTTAGATCTCTATGATCGCGCATTGCGGTCACCTTCATATCCCAATTTGTAGGTAGTCCGCGTAACACTTTGAGCGATATTTCTTTCTGGGTAATGGTCTTTCCCAGATCCGTGATCTCTCCAAGAATTCTGATCAATCGAGCTTCCATGTCGGTGATGCTTTTGTTCGGTAGCATTTTGAAATCTTCGAACCTCTTCATGGCAATGGTTAGTTTGTTGTCTTTTTCTTGTTCATCGCCTTCACCGATTCCGATAAGTGTATCCCATATTTCTTTTGCTGTAGTGCACTTTCGAATCTTTGGGAATATGGTGTCATCGACCGCTTTGAATAAAATATCTTTGGCAATGTTGTCCAAATTATTTCGCCCTCTATCTTCCTTTGTCCACTCCATTTTTGGCTGTGGAATATATCGTGGAGCATTTGGAGTTAGTGCGGCGGCAGTGTTAACTTCCATGATTTGGATAGGACCATTTGCGATGACTTCCCACATTTCGTCATTTAAAGCAGATAAGTGCACCTGTATACGTATTTTCCAATCATCAAATTTATCAAGTGAGAAAAGCAAATTTTGAGCAAGAGCCATATCTCTCTTCATCTTGAAGATTTTGAGATCTATCTAGCAGTCAAAGTTGACTCAAATAGACAACCGCTCTGATACCACTTGTTGGTCCCGAAAGGGTGGCGAGAAGTCTAGAGGGGGGGTGAATAGACTTCTCTAACTTTTTCAACTTTCTTCGAAAACACACAAGGCAAATAACACTTTGGAAATTTCAACTCTAAGTAACAAGCATTAATAAGATACACAACTTAGAGTGTGCAGCGGAATAAGTAGCGGTAAAGTGTTATGCTTATAAGTGCGGTGCTCAAAAAGATATTCTAAACATGCAACACGTTAGAAACACTTGATATGGTTCAAAGATGATGTATGTAAAGTTTGGCTTGCATGCAAACGTGGGAACTATCAAACCCAGACAGATAAAGATATGCGATAAATCGTAATCGGGTTAGTTCGCAGTTAGAATAAGCATGCATGAAATGTATGAGCAGTAAGTAAACAGAGAGAGAGATTTATAGTGGTTCAGAGGTGGTGTAATCCTCCTAGTCCACTCTTCTCTTTTCACTTCAAGGAGGAAATTCACTATTCTTCGATCACCCAGATACAATAGTGAATAAGTGTCCACCGACACTTCTCCGAGTGCTTCGCACAAAGCTACACTCCTCCAAGGTTTTTCGCAAGCTCCTCTTGTTACTCCGCCTTCCCGAGTACTTCGCACCAAGCTGTACTCCTACACCACGAGAACTACGCACAAAGCTACGTCCTCCAAGGGTTTTCATAAGCCCCTCTTGTTACTCTGCCCTTCACCACGAGTGCTATGCACAAAGCTACACTCCACCAGGGTTTTTCACTCTCTCTAGTTACTCCGCCCTCTTTCTATACTCAGTAGAGAATATTACAAAGAAATAAAATTTCTCTCTCACTCAGACTTGAATTTTATTCTATGAAGCTCTGTTTCCCCCTTTTTCGGCTAATAAAAAATATAGCTTGTATCTTTTGCTTGTATGTTTTAGCCGTTGTTCAAGTTCTTGAACTGTTCAATCTCTTGGGGTTTTTCTTGCTTAACTGCTCTCTTCTAATCTATATCCGTCCACTTGTCTTCAAGTCTGCTTGGACAATTTATAGCTAGTAAAAGCTATTTGCCCGTTGATCAACTTTCGATCTTGATCGTCCATTTTGAATTGTAGTTAATCAAAAGATATTGTCAACTTGATCTGAAATGTTAGGTAGATGTCTTTTCTCCTTTTGTCAGATGATTTGAATAATTTGCCCGTTGCCGTTTCTTGAATTTTGTAGCCTCCAAAATTTGAATAAGTTCGGCACGGCAATTTTTGACATTTCTGGTCCTTCATAAATACTCTGACATGTCAAGTTGATCAAATAATTTATCTGCTGATTCTTGCTTGAGTATAAAATAATTTCTCCGCGAATCAGCCATCTTTGAGCGTCTCCGGTTCCACCGTAAAAACTTGATGTTCAGATGAAAATATATCAGATATTTTCTCCTTCATGATCCTTGTAAAATAATATACTGGAACCTCTGTAAAAACTTCACTGTTGTTCATGGTGAGATGCTCTGTTTCGAATTTCTAGCTTCGTTCACCATATTCTTTTGTGAGACTTGTGCATTTTACTTAGTCTCCATATTCTTAGCTAGTCTCCAATCTTAGCTAGTCTCCTTTAGCTAGTCTCCATTTAGCTAGTCTCCAATTAGCTAGTCTCCATTTAGCTTAGTCTCCTTGTTAGCTAGTCTCCATTTAGCTAGTCTCCATTTTAACTAGTCTCCTTTTAGCTAGTCTCCATATTAGCTAGTCTCCTTTTAGCTAGTCTCCATTCCAAGCTAGTCTCCATTTTAGCTAGTCTCCATATTAGCAAGTCTCCTTTTAGCTAGTCTCCATTCCAAGCTAGTTTCCAATACACTCAGGCTAGTCTCTCATACGGTTTTGGTATACTTTGAGCTAGTCTCCCATATGGTATACGGTCCAACTGACAACCGATTGAGCTAGTCTCCCATACTGACAACCGATTGAACAAACTTGTTTTAGTAGATATTTTAAAAATATTAAGAGGTGAATAAATTGATATCAAAATTACAAACTGGTAAAATATAAATTAAAAGAGTTTAGTCCATAAGGTTGCCTAAATCGAGAAGCCAAACTTAACGAAATTAAGCTCTAGGGCTGCATGTATAGTTTGCTTAATTCGAGAGGCTTAACGAATGCAAAGGTAATGCGTTTACCGGGAGTCGAACCCAAGTCTATTACTTGGAAGGCAATTATCCTAACCGTTGGACTACAAACGCAATTTCATTATATGGTACTTTCTATGTATAACGCCATGACATCTACATTCTCAACCGGGAATGTCATAATGTTATTGAGAATATGAATTATGTAATTTTCGAATCTCTATTTCTAGGTGAGGCCTAAGCGCATATCCTTAAACAATTCTTGGATTCAATGCAATATTTCATCTTGTTTGTCTTCCTTAGGTTTGAACCAAAGACCTTCTTATGAAATTCAATGAGTAAGTTAAAAACAATAAATAATTAACAGAATATTTTGTTACAAAAGTATACACTGACGGGGTCCATGTATATTTATTAAAAAGTAAGTGATATAATAGAGGGTAATGTAGAAAAAAATAATAAAAATTACAAAAATCAAAAATAATACGAAACTTTCATTTCACGTTTCAACAACCGATTGAACAAACTTGTTTTAGTAGATATTTTAAAATATTAAGAGGTGAATAAATTGATATCAAAAATACAAACTGGTAAAATATAAAAGTTTGTTTAATAGAAGTGTGAATACAAATTTTATTTAAAAATATATATAAAAAATGGAATTTATATAATAAATTATTAAATTCGAAAAGAGTTTAGTCCATAGGGTTGCTTAAATCGAGAAGCCAAACTTAATTTCTGGGCTGCATGTTTGGTTTGCTTAATTCGAGAGGCTTAACGAATGCAATGGTAATGCGTTTGCCAAGAGTCGAACCCCGAGTCTGTAGCTTGGAAGGCAATTATCCTAACCGTTGGACTACAAACACAATTTCATTATATTGTACTTTCTTTGTATAACGCTATAACATCTACATTCTCAACCGGGAATGTCATAATGTTATTGAGAATATGAATTATGTAATTTTCGAATCTCTATTTCAAGGTGAGGCCTAAGCGCATATCCTTAAACAATTCTTGGATTCAATGCAATATTTTATCTTGTTTGTCTTCCTTAGGTTTGAACCAAACACCTTCTTATGAAATTCGATAAGTTAAAAACAATAAATAATTAACAGAATATTTTGTTACAAAAGTATACACTGACGGGGTCCATATATATTTATTAGAAAGTAAGTGATATAATAGAGGGTAATGTAGAAAAAAATAATAAATATTAAAAAAATCAAAATAATACGAAACTTTCATTTCAAGTTTCAACAACCGATTGAACAAACTTGTTTTAGTAGATATTTTTAAATGATTAAGAGGTGAATAAATTCATATCAAAATTACAAACTGGTAAAATATAAAAGAGTTTAGTCAATAAGGTTACTTAAATCGAGAAGCCAAACTTAACGAAATTAAGCTATAGGGCTGCATGTTTGGTTTGGCTTAATTTGAGAGGCTTAACGAATGCAAAGGTAATGCGTTTGCCGGGAGTTGAACCCAGGTCTATTGCTAGAACGGCAATTATCCTAACCGTTGGACTACAAACGCAATTTCATTATATGGTACTTTCTTTGTATAACGCTATGACACCTACATTCTCAACCGGGAATGTCATAATGTTATTGAGAATATGAATTATGTAATTTTCAAATCTCTATTTCTAGGTGAGGCCTAAGCGCATATCCTTAAACAATTCTTGGATTCAATGCAATATTTCATCTTGTTTGTCTTCCTTAGGTTTGAACCAAAGACCTTCTTATAAAATTCAATGAGTAAGTTAAAAACAATAAATAATTAACGGAATATTTTGTTACAAAAGTATACACTGACGGGGGTCCATGTATATTTATTAAAAAGTAAGTGATATAATAGAGGGTAATGCAGAAAAAAATAATAAAAATTACAAAAAATCAAAATAATACGAAACTTTCATTTCAAGTTTCAACAACCGATTGAACAAACTTGTTTTAGTAGATATTTTAAAAATATTAAGAGGTGAATAAATTGATATCAAAATACAAACTGGTAAATATAAAAGAGTTTAGTCCATAAGGTTGCTTAAATCGAGAAGCCAAACTTAACGAAATTAAGCTCAAGGGCTGCATGTTTGGTTTGCTTAATTCGAGAGGCTTAACGAATGCAAAGGTAATGCGTTTGCCAGGAGTCGAACCCGGGTCTATTGCTTAGAAGGTAATTATCCTAACCGTTGGACTACAAACGCAATTTCATTATATGGTACTTTCTTTGTATAACGCTATGACATCTACATTCTCAACCGGGAATGTCATAATGTTATTGAGAATATGAATTATGTAATTTTCGAATCTCTATTTCTAGGTGAGGCCTAAGCGCATATCCTTAAACAATTCTTGGATTCAATGCAATATTTTATCTTGTTTGTCTTCCTTAGGTTTGAACCAAACACCTTCTTATGAAATTCGATAAGTTAAAAACAATAAATAATTAACAGAATATTTTGTTACAAAAGTATACACTGACGGGGGTCCATATATATTTATTAGAAAGTAAGTGATATAATAGAGGGTAATGTAGAAAAAAATAATAAATATTAAAAAAATCAAAATAATACGAAACTTTCATTTCAAGTTTCAACAACCGATTGAACAAACTAGTTTTAGTAGATATTTTAAATGATTAAGAGGTGAATAAATTCATATCAAAATTACAAACTGGTAAATATATAAAGAGTTTAGTAATAAGGTTACTTAAATCGAGAAGCAAACTTAACGAAATTAAGCTCTAGGGCTGCATGTTTGGTTTGCTTAATTGAGAGGCTTAACGAATGCAAAGGTAATGCTTTTGCCGGGAGTTGAACCCAGGTCTATTGCTTTGGACGGCAATTATCCTAACCGTTGGACTACAAACGCAATTTCATTATATGGTACTTTCTTTGTATAACGCTATGACATCTACATTCTCAACGGAATGTCATAATGTTATTGAGAATATGAATTATGTAATTTTCGAATCTCAATTTCTAGGTGAGGCCTAAGCGCATATCCTTAAACAATTCTTGGATTCAATGCAATATTTCATCTTGTTTGTCTTCCTTAGGTTTGAACCAAAGACCTTCTTATGAAATTCAATAAGTTAAAACAATAAATAATTAACGGAATATTTTGTTACAAAAGTATACACTGACGGG